>NC_044262.1:6492500-6527500 GCF_003957555.1 Calypte anna | reverse complement strand
TATTGGGGTGGTTTAGTTAAATACAACTCAGCTATTAGCATGACTCCTGTTAATAATGTATTACGAGTGCAGGTACTCTGTAAACCACTAAAATTGGCTGCATAAGCAAAAGCTTTAAAAAACCTAATCTATGTAAACTTATTTAGGATTCAGACAAGGAATATTGTACTCAGCTTAGAGGCAAAATATTTAAATAAAAAGATGCATTTTTTCACAGTGAGATTTTAATCCTGGATTAATTATTTTATAAATTTTCCATATTAATTACAGTGGTATTGCTTCTTTCTTAAGTTCGTTATCTAGTCTCTTTGAGTAAAGCTATTTAATACTGGAGATTGTAGAAAACATTTGTTCATGATTATCCAGACATACAGTCAAACAAGACTGAAACAAGAGCAGCATGCAAAAATGTATTTAAGGACTATCATCCCAAAATGCTGCTAAAAGCTATTAACCAGTACGTGTTAATTGCCACAGCATTCATATTAATTTTCACTTCAGGCCCGACATTGTGGAATATTTCCCCTGATACATTTTAACCAAAGTTTAATTTAAGGAACTGCTTCTATCAACACTTATGAAAATTAACAGCCAAGCAATTAGCACTCATGAATTATCCCTCCCCCCCCTGCTTTCCACAGCCTGATCTTTAAAACAGTTGCTACAGGAGAAATTGTTGGGTTTTAACCCATTGCCAAAATTAGCCACAAGAAGTTGTGTAGCACTATACAGAGGGACCATTCCTCGCAACAGGATTCTTTAGCATCTGTCCAGCTAAAAATCACATTGACCTATTTTTATTTAAATTCTCTCCAGCAAACAAGTAAACCACAAACCCTCCATACAGTGCAAAAAAGCTAAACTTCCCTAATTCATTTTCAACCAGTAGTCATAAAAATAGGAGCAAAAATATCTTGAGAAACCTCTAGTCTGCATGCAGGGAAGGTTTTGTGCATTGCAACTCAAGTTTATTCTGGAACAGAATAGTCTCTCTTATAATATGTGTTTTTCCATCTTTCCTCTGATTATTTTGCATAATTTTAGCATCTCTTTTTTGGAATGTCCTGTAGCAATCCTGTGTTTGCTGACATTCTTCTGGGGATGCAGGAGCAGCTATTTGGTGACAGGCATGTCAAAAATGGAATTGACAAAACATTTTGGTGATTTACATTCCTTAAAGATAGTAGAGACTTGGAAGAAAAATGGATGTGGACTGGCTTCAGAGATGATGTGAAGGAGAACTGTAAACAAAGGCCTTAGCGGGAGTTACTTATTCACTACACGGTTTCTACAAAGCTGAACATCTGATTCTAGCATAATTTTCTTCTGTTCCAGTAACTAAATACATGTTGGTAACATTTTTCTTACTAGTGGGAATGGTCATGCAGTTGAATAGCTTTGACAGTAATATGGTATTAAATCAGTATCCTTTAAGATTAATATCTCAGAGAAAACGCGTTGCCATGCTTTCCAGCAACTCACAAAGTTACACTGGAGATCTGAAAATAAATATTCTGAATTTCTACAGAATGGAAAGAAAACCACATGTTTTTAAAACAATTAATGAAATCAGGCAGGTAATGTGTAAGTCATCTGGATGGTGTGAATCTCACAGCTGTGTTGCTGAAACGAGCCATTACAGCTTTCTTGTATTTCATTTGTAGTACCTGGCTACAGCTTTCAAACAGCTTAGAACCAGTCTTATTTTCCCAGTCTTATGAAGATTTGGCAAGTTGGAACAATATGACATAAAAACTTGATCTGTAAACAGAAATACACCTGAAGTTCTCTAGAAAATAGATACTTAATTTTCAGAAGTTTGGCCTTCAAGAAATTTTCTTTACAAACGACATATGAAGAAACCATGAGTAACTCAAGGCTTCTCTTTTCATACAATATTCTTAGCCAGAGTTTTCAAGATTTGTCAAGCAAGTTGTATAACCCATGTGTTTTACAAACCATGCAAACAGATTCAGGGGCTAGGTTTACTTTAGCTTTTTGAAGACAAAACTTGAAAGTACAACCAAGAGTAGTTATTGTGTGGGTCCTTAGCTAAGAGCTGAAGTTCTGTGATGTAGACAAAAGCCACAGATCTGTCCCATGTAGCTGCAGGGCAAGAATCACATGAATTCTTGAGCTGATTAGAATGCTTCCATTGTAGTTGCATTTCACAAGCCATATTCTCCACTATTTTGATAATTAATGAACGGATCTGAACAAGAAGAAATTAGAGTGCTTTAAAATTTTATTATTTCATAAAATTCCAGAAGTGGTTACGAGAAAGACACTAAATCTGGCAGAAAACACCTGCAAAATGTAAGCATTTTAAAAAATTGGCTTCGTTGATACCACAGCATGCAACCTTCTCCTATTTTTAACTGACCAGCTTAAAACAACATATCAGATGTTGGAGGCAGGGGCTGGCAAGGACCCTGAAGAGCTTTATTTGATTTCAGGAGAGTTAGGGAGCAGAACTCAGGGTAAGTTAAAGCCATTCTGAAAGCAGCTAAGATGAGCACGGGCACAGACAAAGAGCTTCAATACAGCAGGGAAAGCTTTCCTCCTGCTTCACTGCTGAGCCACTGAATGGGTGTCAGTTAGCAAGCTGAGATCTGTGTCACAAAACTCATATATATATATATATAACATATACATACATATATATATATATATAAACTGAAGGCCTAGTTATAATCTCAAAGATTTCAGAGCCACTGTGATCCCTAGAGTAAATACATAATTAAGTAGGGTTTTTTTAAGACATGTTTAATTAGGCCCCTAGCCCCTCCTCATCCCCCCTGCCTCTTCCCAATTATGAACCATTTCCCCAAGAGATATGTGGCTCTGTTAATTATGTAAATAAGTCATGCACTATTCTCTGAAAGAATTGTATTTATGTGAAAAACACTGCTCATCTATTATCAATAAAAATAAATGAGACCTAAGATATTTCATTTTAAATAATTATTAAATGCTAGATGGTATTTGAGTTCACATTACTGACTGAAAATACAACAAAACTGAAGGAAACAACTTATTACTGAGATAAAATGTTTCTTCTATATCTCAGATGGTCAGGTAGGTATTTAAAAATAGCCAATATAAGTGAAAATATAGAAAACAAATTTTTAAAAGCATACTTTTGATAAACTTACCAGAGTAATATAAGCAATGCTGCATTTTTACTTCCTCTGTGCATTGACTATTGAGGCACATTTATTTAAATGCTTGCCAAATTGAAATGTTATGACATAAGAACAGCAAGCCTTGAATCCAGGGAAAAGGTATCTTAATGTTGTCAGCATTGATGTACTGTTGTCATTTATTACTGAGGCCAGAAATTTTGAAAAACTGTGTTAACACTAATAATTACTACATACAGCTCTTCTATATAGTTTAAAATTACCATTTCACAAATACTCTGAATACTTCTAGATATCTAGTGGAACTGCATATCTGACTTTCCACTTTAAGAATACTTAACAGAATATAAAATTCTTTCATCACAATGGTAATGAAGCTCAAACCTCAGACTCCCACAGGAGATTCTACAAACAAATCCAGCAGAAAGCAAATCTGTGCAGTATTTATGATTGTTTTGGAACAACACGACACTGATCCATCACACGGATGTTTGTATTTCAGTTTCTAGAGTTTATGACAGAAAAATATTTGACAAGGAAGAGTAACTAAAATGCACACAAAGAAAGACAATTATCTACAAATCTGAGTAATACCAAATGCAAGCTGACTCCAGTCAAGGAATGAATTTGACCTACCAGGTTTGTTGTGAACCTCCTCTGTGCATCACATGAGTATTTAGGCAAAACTACACTGCTTAGTCCTTTTCTTGCCACAGATATTGATCTATTGATACTTCATTTTTCCACCTCAAAACAGACAGTGGCTGTTCACATTCTCATTGTAACATTTTGAAGATAAAAATGGAATAGATCATGGAATATTCATCAAGTGCTGTGACGTGGCTAGACAGAATATTTTTTTTAAATGCCACATATGCAGTAATTGATATAAAGAGTCTCACAATCAGCCCCGTAGAAAGATGTCCCAGGACTGGAGAAGAAACCAGCAAGGTAAAGTATGCCCAATGGTAAAGCACAATTTTGTAATGAAAATGGGGAAAACTGTTCTACTGAACCTGGAACCACTACATCTAATACTAAGAGAATCATGTTTCTAGATAAACACTTTAAAGTAACTAACTAAAGCCTGAACATGTAAATGCACAGAAGAATTGCCTTAGGCCCACCATCTTCAGGTCAAGGACCACCTGGATACAAGAGGAAAAACATCTGGTCCACTTACCTTGCCATCAAATTTGGAGTACTCATTGAAGGGGTTATTCAGCTGCAGTGGACATTGTTCAAGTCGCACAGACAGTATTGACTGCTTCCCAGAACAAGGAGATTTTACTCTGAAATTCTTTTTTTCAAATAGTGAGCTCAGCTCCTCTGCTGCAGATCGGAAAAGAGATTGGAGTAGTTGTACTAGGAGGTGTAGAGACTACTGCTTACCACAAAAAGATAACCTCATAAGAGAGAGAACAACATCAAAGATAAAAAACCAACAAAAGCTTTAGCACACCACTCTTGCATTGCCCAGAGATATGACCCATGAGAAGTCTAAATGATCCTACCATCTACCTTTAGATGGATTTTTCCCATACAGAGGGAACTGAACACTACAAGATCCACTTGTGTCAAGATAAAAATCAAGAATCAAAGAGAGAACTACACATTACTGGTATTTCTGCTTGCCTGCTTTTCCTACTTTTTTCCAAAGGAACAGTATATGCTCTGCAGAAGAATTGTTGAGGCATCTACAATTTGCCAAGCAAAAGCATTTCAGCTGAGCTTGTAGCACAGTATTATGCAGTATTACAAGGCAATACTATACTGCCCCATTACTGCATTATCATGTTGCTATGCTGTCCCCATAGTTTGGGACTACATCTGATTCAAAAGAATAATTTCTTTAGATTTTACTTTTCATGGTAGATTGTATATGGTCTCCTCTCAAAAAAATGACAAACTTGAAAACATCATTTTAGATAAAGAGTCTGGGCAACAAAAAAAGAGCAAGCTTTCTAAAAACAAAGTTGCTAAAGAGGGTTTTTTGTGTGACCTGTGAAAGCTCACAGAAGCCTCAGATAAGCATCTCTTTTGATGTGAAAAGACTGCATAACTTTATTTCCAGCAACAGTGTAACTCAAAATTTACAGGCATACTTTAAAAAATTTAAAAATTAGGGCTTGTTGTATTATAAGGACACTACAATAATCAGGACAGAGCCTGGGGTGTTTTAGCATATTAGTACCAATCGATCTCATCTGCAAGAAACTGTGACTGAATCTGGACAAGTTTTTTCCACATCTGCTCGAGGAACCAGGTACCCCCAAACTCCATCAATCACTACCTAAGAACCAACATCAGCTCCCTCCTCTACTGACTCTGCCCTGCATTCCTACATTTGGATTCTCTCACATCTCAGATTTAGATTTTGCTCTTCCAGAGAAATTAAATTGCTCCGAAGGCAGAATGACTTGGGACTGCATCTGCAGGGAGTTGGTTAATTTCTTAAAATGAGAAATAAAAACTTGTAAATTTATAACTAGTCAAAAGCTCAGTGTATTTTTATCAGCAGATTGCCTGAAAATGAAGACAGTTGGCAAAAGTGCTAAATACTGGCACTAAGAGACACCCAACAGTCTTGTGAGAGGCTGCGATTAACCAAAAAGGCTTGATTAAATCCTTTTAAAATGTGGCAACTTCAGCTCCAGTAGGGACATCTCACATGACCAAAGAGTTAAAATAACAGGATATTCTGTAAGGCTGTAAATTCAGCTGGCTGAGATACAGTTTTTCTTTTCCAGAAAACTACATAATTTCAAAAAATTAAACTCAGTTAAGAAGAGCAACACAAAAAGATAGAAGAACATAGATGAGATTTCTAAAAAACTAACAACTTTCATTGAACATTCTGTCAAATAATTCCTAACAGACTCTGGCTGGAAGTGTTCTAGTTAAAGATAACAAAAAACAAACAAATAAAAAATGCTCAAATTTGGGGGAAAAAAATTCCCCCTTCCTGAGAACAGCTATTCCTGTTGTTACTCCTGTTATTATTGCTTCCACACATATTTTCCAATAATGCTAAACTCACATATGATAAAGAGGAAGCCACACTGGACACCCTTTAGGGCTCCTCTTTTCCTGGCCTCTTCCTGCTGTGTGGCTCTTCATGCACACAAGTGACAAACACACAGAACTGCAGTGACTAAGCAGAGAAGGGAGATCAGCTCTGTCGATAAAGAGAAATACTGAGTGCCTGGATGTTCTATGCAACTTCCTTGTTTCCTATTTCAATTGGTTCTGCAGCAGGGAGGGAGTGATCTATCTGCCTACAGCCCCAGCACGTTCCTGCAGAGGGGGACACCTCCACTGCTGCTGGGTGACAGAGCAGGATGTGAATGGAACAAAATGTCACGGTGGAGCCCATGTGAATAAAAAGCTATGAACAGCAGAGAGCCGGCAGGAAACAGGAGTCTGAGTGCAATCCATGTGAATAAATACCAAGCAGTATATTGGCAGGGATTAAAAAGAGAACTGCATCATCATTGGTCAAATGCTATAAAATATTGAGCAGAGAGAGTTAGAGGCCATGGCAGATTAAACTTTAAAACCTACAACTGCTTACAGAGGTAGAAAGGCAAAAACATTTTATAATGCACTAACAGAGGTATTAAACAGGGCTGAACACTGTGCTAAGGATTAGTGCAACTGTGCTGCTCAGGTGAGCAGCTTTGTTCATTCCTCTCAGAAGAAGATATGATAGAGCTGGAGAAGGTTCTGAAAAGGACAGCTTGGAAGATACAAGGATTTAGCAAAAAACAAAGGAGATTACCCAGGGACCTAATTAAGACATACACAAATTTTGAAAGAAGTAGGCATGACAGACCATACAAAGGTTTGAATGTTTGTCAAATACAAGAGGAATAGATACTATCTTAAACTATGAAATCAGAGAATACAGATTTTTCATTTCATATATTACAATTTAAATGATGTAGAACATTCAGGCAGAAATATTGAATTATATAATTAAACCCAACAGAATAGCATATTTTTTGAGAAATCGGTGATGTTAGTTTTTCCAAGGAAAAGTTAGATAAGCTAAGGCAGCATTCATTATGCTTTCATTTAATCAGCTAATATATACACAGTATTTCTTAAGATGTTTTTATCTAGAAAAGTACCCATAAAAATATTCTGTCAGAGTAACCTCTATGAAATTCATCACATCCACTGCACCAAATGCTGCTGGAAATAGCTAGAAAGTCATCACTACATGGAGATAATGATCCTGCTGCTTGATTGCAGACACTTGCCAACCACCCACCCTGCAGCAAGACACGTCCTGGTCCCTACACACCTCCCAGTAAAACCAGGAACTTTACTATCTCCAGTTCCTGCTCACTGAGACACTGGAAGCCTCAGAAGATAATGATGCTAGAAGATGACAGAACATGGAAACAGTATTAATACCTTATATTGCACAAGTAAAACAGCCACTCAAAAAAATTCAGACCAACAAAGTAGGACTTAAATATTTTTTCCATACTTTGCCTTGGAAAGCCCTAGTCAGAGCTGAAACCAAACCTGTGGCTGTGGCACCCGACCCCCAGCAATAAACTGTGGGAAATAGTAGCCAAATACAATGATCAGTATTTCCTCCGTCCTTTGAAAGTTAAAGTGAAAATTACAAATTGAAAAATCTGGAATCATCAAAAGCAGAAATAAACTGTAGGAATATAGATCTTTTCTTTTTACCTGAGTAAGAAGTATTTCTGTCTTTCCACTGAACGTTTTTGCATTTTATTTGATTTTGTCTCTCTTTCCGCAGACGTTCTAGTCTCTGAGCTTGAAAAGAAATATTATAACTATAAGTTTGTCAATGAAAGTTTACTATAAACAAAGACATAATTAACTACCTTTATATGAATAAAGATGTTTTATACTGCATATGTAGGGGAAAAAGTCATAAAATTTTAAAGGTGGCACCCCTGAAAAGCAAATACCAACAAAAACATGAAAATGTTCTTGATTTATAATTGAAATTAGAGGATATAAAACATTAATAGAGATCATAAAGATAGTATTAACATGGAAGAGAATAATAAAATGTGAAAACTTCTGTGATTAATATGACATTTCATTATATAAATCATTAATAACGGTCTTAAAGGAATTTTAATGCACAAATGAACTGAAGTGAATATTACATTACAGGAATAAAATTACTGTTATGAATTACTCTACCCGTTTCAAAAATTAAAGATAAATGAACTCAGACTAGACTATTAAAGTTTTAAATATAAAATCCTTTATCTAAAAATCATGAAAATTATAAAATGTCAAAGCTATATAAATTAGCATAGCTTTTTCTTCAGTGTGCTGAAACAGTTTATAGGTAGTAAAATAAATGATTTGTATCTTCACAACATTAGTCAAGTCCTAAAATGAATATAATATTTCTTTATGTATATTTTTGACTCCATCTTCAAAATACGGTTTGAAAGAAGCCTCAAATAGTTATAATGTCAAAGAACTTTCAGGCCAGGGTACTAGATTAATATCTTCAATTAACTATCTGTTAACAGTAAGATCTCTCTCAGAAATGGTCAGCTAAACCTGGTAGAAGCCACCCAAAACAATGACCACAAGAAATCACTGATGTTACGAAGTGTCCACTGAAAATAAGACAGCAGATTAGACTGGAGAGTAGGACTAATAATGTTGATCACTGAAGGAAATAATTTGCTGGATATATTAGCAATTTTGATGTATTGAGATAATTCATTAACTGAAATGGGTTTGTAGAAGAGATTATAGAATGCTAAATTATTCTGACAATTTTTAGATACATTTTGAGTTTCCTGAGCCATTTCACCAACCAGAAAAAGGTTAATAAATATTTTCTATCCCTCCCATTATTATTCTTTTACATTCTGTCTTTTAACTGAATTGTAGACATGGAAGTGCATTTTTTTGCCCCCATAAAAACCTCTTATCCTGGGAAGTGGTAGTAAAACATAATACGCCAAGGTTTAGCACTTGTAACAAGCATTTTAAGGTACAAACAAAAGGAACTTTGATGCCTACTTCCCATTTCAGTCAACATGAGGTTTGTGCCTAAATACTTCTGTGTATCTTAGTGAAATAAGAGATGTATCCCTGCTTCTAAATTTAAATATTGGGTAAAACACTTTTGTAGTGTAGATATTAAATTCTGAAAGAAAAACACTTTTTTCTCCCATTTACTGTACAGATTGTAGCTTAAAATTGCCTTCCCAAACCTGCATTCATAAGTTGTTAAATTCACATGTAACCAATGGATAAAGGAAAAAACAAAAAATAGAAATAAGAGTAATACAAGTTTAATCTTATTTGATTAAAAAAACAAAAAACAAACAAGTGCAGTCAACATCTCCACTAACCCCATCCTATTCTGCTATCTACAGTTGATCACAAATGATAATTAACATGGGTCTGTATTATGGCAATTCCAAATTAGATGGAATTATCAGCACCTATTAGAAATCTGAATTATTTAAAGTTCATTCCCACAAGAAACATGTTAGTTTGAAAGCTTTCCATGTGAAAAATGTCACTGACCAAATGTACTTCTTGTTTCATTAACTGTTAGCACCAGATGAGCCTTTGTTTCTAGTCGTGTGGGTTAGGAGAATTCTCCTGCTTTCCCACATCCCCAGGACTCTGCACAAGCCTGTCTCCACCTCAGTATTTTTAACCCCTCTGGAGAGAGCAGAAAGAAGGCAGTGAGGAGATGGAGCCCTGAGCCTAAGATCAGCTAGGGCCCAGCTGCTCCTGGAGAAAAGGAGGAAGAATTCCATGGCAGCCAGACCCGGTGTTCTTCCTGGACATGACATGCAATGTACATTATTTCTACAATTTATGAAAATGATACTATCCTGGTAAAGATAAAATAAACTATCATAATAAAAGAGCTTGGCAAAAGCTAATAAAGTTATGCTCCACTGAAAAACAATAAAGATAGCAGAAGCAGAAATTATTTCATTTAACAGGGTACAAACCTAAAGGAAACAAAGTAGAGCTTGCAGGCTAAAGCTGGCAGCTACTACCTGTTGATACACAAAAATACACTACCCATTATCTGCTTTTCAAAGAACAAATGTTCTTCCTCTTGTTGAATTTATTCATGTAGTTATGGGTTAAGTAAAAAAGAAATATCCTTATGTTTGCTCAGTTTAGGAGCAAAAATTACAGATTTCACAGTTAATGAGTTCTTGTTCTTATGCATCTCTTTTCTTCCATAAGGAACTTAGATAAGCACTTGTGTAATGCAGAATTTATATTAAAATTGTTAGCTTCCCATCTCATTCATTGCTCTTCCTGTGCTTTTGAAAAGGGTATGAGCTGATCAACTTGCATTCTTTGTAATGCTTTTTCCACCTCACTGTTTCAAATCATAGCCAAATGGCCTTGATAACTGCATCAGGTTCCTGGTGGTACCAGCACACACAGTGGAATGTAAGGCATGCACGATGGAGAGAGGCAAAAAACTGGTTCCCAGATGGACTGAGGGTCCAAACCATTGGTTTAGAATACAGCAGAAACTGAAACTGGAAATCATTTCAACCAATAATTGAAATGGAGATTACTCTCAGTCTACCCACTTGGTGAAACAATCCATCAGAATTATTTTCTTGAGCAATCCAATACAAATTTAAACTTTGCCCCTCCTTCCTCATAAACTATCCCATCAGCTGAACTAAACCAGACCTCAAGAGGGAGAGGAGGCAGTCTGGCACACTACATTGCTCACCACTCCTCACTGTCAGTGTCAGTCCTACACTCAGTTTATTTCCAGATCTAACTCTCCCATCACAAGAGAACAGTGCCTTCTGTTTTCTGTAATTTTGACAATTTATTATTTGCAAAAGGTATTTAAAGATATTCAATACCATACAACATTTTACTTCTTAGGTAGAGTACAGATGTTTTTTCTGAGCTCTAGGTGGTGTTATAATACCTTCAGAAATAATTTGAAAAAATATATACTGTAGAACACAGAGATACCAGAACTGACCACCCCACCCCAACTTTTTCATATATATTTTTATACTGCAGAACTTTTGATCATAGCATTTCTTGGGTATATATATAAAGTCTATATATGCCTCATATGAAACAAGTGGGACAGCTTTCTTCCAGCCAAGACAAAAAGTGTATTTTGAAAAGGTCTACAGCCCTGAACTTCCTTATTTGGTAACTTAATCCTAGCTCAAGGTTTTTCTCAGAAATTAAACATCAGAAAACAAAATACAGAAAAATCATTCAATTGTTGGCTCACCTCAAACTTCAAAACTTCATTCCTCTCTTTTATAACACAGATTTGATGCCTCACAAGGCAGATTATCCTCAAAAATAACTATCCTGTTCAAAAGTTAACACCCCAGACATTAACAACAGAAATTTCAAAGACTGTTCGTGTACTTTGGATTTAGACTTAACACCTTTACAATTTAAATTCATATATACTATATATAAACTGAACACCTCAATGTTCTCTGCATATCCACAAGCGAAACAGCAATTAAAATTCAGCTGACAGAATACTGAAGTAAACAAATCATTACATGTCCTTTTATAACAAGGGTTTTGATATGACAAAAAGTTTGACAGATACCTAGCTAGCCACGCTCTCATTTGTCCATGCAAGCCTGACTTATAAAATAAATTGCAAAGGTTAATGGCTGCAAACATCACTCACCTGTGTTTGATCGTCTTCTGATTCCAAAGTCCCAGCTTGAGGTAATGTCAACTGATTGGGAATAGATATAGCCCTGAGTCTCACCATTGCTTCCCTGTGTTTCTGACCCACTGTCCCCATATGCTGACGAGGGATTAAACTTCTCCAGGTCGACGTCGTGATCTATCAGGACCATTTCACACATCCCTGTGTCATCACTGGTCACATGTGACTGTCGAATATGAGCAAGTATAATTGTTGGGTTGTCCAGGAAAGCCATTCTGTCCACAAGCCCACCACTCCACTATACTATCTTCTCTCCATCTTGTTCCATGGACACATATACCTAGAAATATAATACACACAGAATTTAGGGAAAACAACAATAACAACAAACAAAACCCTCATTCAAGAAAAGTGTTTTGCATGCACAAAACCTCACTTACTCAGTTTCATACAGTGAATTAACTCTGTTCCATTTTACTTAAGTGACATTGCTTGCTGAGAACGACCTAAAATACAGTGGTTTTGAAGGACAGCTTGAATCCTGAGTCCTAAGACAACAGAACACAACAGACACCCCTACTCTAAAACAAATGGTTGCTATAAGACAAAATATTTTAAGTGCTACACAAAGAAAGACAAAGAAAAGAAGCACAAGAAACATCTGTCCATTCAAATTAATAAATTTACAAAACCAGGTAGGGTTTTGAATTTCTTTTCACCCACAACAATAGTGTGCTGTTTTTCTCCTGCCTCTACATACCAACTCTTTAATGACTTTATTACCAATCCTCTTCAGGTTTTGTATTTCCAGGAAAAACTTTATACATGAAGAGATTAATATCTCAGGGCAGAACATGGACTGCATGGCGCTTTGCATAGGGCAACTGTTCTAATACAGAAAAAGTGCTATGCTCATAGCCCACACACCTGAATTCTTAAGCACTTTAATACCAGTAATTGCCACTTGCCTGAAATACTTCAGAGTACTCAAGCAGCCTCAAAGCAGAGAGCAAAAAAGAAAAAACAAACCACTAAACCCAAACCACACTCAAGCTGTTATCCTATCCTACTGCAGCTGTGGGTTAATAGTTATGTTAAATTAACTCAAGCCTAAGCTGCCTCTGCATGGGCAGCTCCATGTTCCTGCCTGGCCATGGTCAGATGTTGCCACCACCTCGCAAAAGCTGGCATCAGCATTGCCATAGCTGGGACCTGAGCTGCACCAAAAAAATGACCTGCTGAAAACAACCTGGAAAGAAAAAAACAATTTTCTGGCAAATCAGTCCTCCAGCAAACAGCTGCCAGAGCACCAGCACCCCAGAGGCAGCAGAACACTGCTGGTGGAGGGCAGGGGGGGCACAGCCCAAACCACCCAGAGCTCAGCCTGCAGGACAGGAGGGTCTCAGGGGTTAAGCTCACAGAGGGGCAAAGATAGACATCAGTTCCCCAAGTTCAACCCCCTAGCTGATTTCCTAATAATTTGCCCATCTGAGGAAAAAATGCAAGTGTCACACCAGCTACAGAACTAAATGTGTTCAGTTAGTATTTTGAACGTGGAAACAACAAACCTTGACACTGCTGTTTATAAAACTTCTGTCAGCAAGAAGAAAATATCAAAGGAAAAGAAACAATGTTAAATCACACAAAGTCATATCCCATGAAAAGCAGCTGCCCTTTTCCTGGCACATTTTAAAAGAAGAAAGTAAAATAAAGCATCAGACAGGCTTGTTCCAGGACCAGCACACTGCATGGTTTCCCTTGTAAAGGTGCATTAATACTGAGAGCCTCATGAAGCAGCTTCTGCATTTAAACTTTTGGAAGCAAAAGTAGAACTTTATTTGGACGCTGATCTAATCATGACAAAAGCAGAATTTTGAAGGTGATATTTAAACTGCAAACTCACCATCTCTACCCATATCCTCACGACCACCAAATATCAGCATCTTCTAATTACAATATTCAATACAGCAGAGACTTACAACCTTCATAATTTTGGCTTTTTTTGCTCCCTTGGCCACAAGCGTGGCCTTTTTTCCCTGAAAGACAGTGTCCTTTCTGTGTTAAAACTATACAAACAATTTCAAAAAGACTGTCTAATATTAAACAGAGCAGAAAGAAGGAATTCAATACAAACTGGTAGAGAAATAAAACTGACATGGTACTTGTTATTAACACATTACTCCTGCATTTTAATAAATTACGCTATTAGCTAAGGACACTCCACCAGTATCCTTGGAGATACTCAAATCCCAGTTGGACAAAGCCCTGAGCAGGCTGCTCTGGCTGGCCCTGCATGGAGTGGGGAGGCTGTCCTGGGTCTCCAGAGGCTCCTGCCAACCTCAGCCATGCTGCCACTCCATGTTCTATTTTTTATTTTCTGACTATTTCCATTACAGAAAGTAGGCCTGGTCTCCCTGAAGGATTTCTCATTGTCCTCAAAGCCAGGGGCCATAAGGTAAATATCCTACCATAAGGCAGCTGTCTCCTGGCTGCAATTTACTTGCCTTTGAGCTGCAGCAGTGTGACCAGGATTGAGAGACTTGAGAATACAGACACAACAAAATATATCTAGTATGAATATTCTAAAAAGTACACTGAGAATGTTTTTAAACCTAGTTATTTGCACAGCACTTACTAGAAAAGGGCATGCTTACCTGGAATCAGTAAGAACTTATTTAAATAAGCAACAGCCTTAGGCTTCTAAAAGGTCTGCAAACTCCCAATCAAAAATTACTGCTGCCCCATCAATGTGTCATATAAATGCTGGCATGTTAATTGTGTATTTATAAGATTGTTAATGGTTAGTTAATTTACCTCCCACACTATTATTGTACTTGAAATGATTTAATGTCTGCTAAGGGAGTTAACAACATGTAACAGCAGATGCGAAAATTTTACCTTTATACTCTGCACCCCAATTTCATGCCATTAACAGTCCATGTGCTAAATTATCCAAGTTTTTTTACATGTGTAATCACTTTTCTCATAAACATTAACAGTGAAAAATTGTCAGAAATTCTATTTCAAACTCTAAAGTTTAATACAAGCACATTTTTTCTTCCTCCTCTTCAGAATTTCCCAAAGGACATGTTTCAACTAATTTCTCAGTAAATTAACATTAACTGAAAATTGTGTGAACAGTTAAGACCTCTCAAAAAAATCAGACAAAAATTTCAGACCCCAGAATTAAGTTTTCATCCTTTTACACCATATTTTAGTAGTTGTTATCTATGCAATTGTAACTGTTTCATTCATTTGATAGAGACAAAACATCATTAGATGGCATGGCCCTCATCTGAGAACAATTACCTCCAACAAACTCTTTGAAGCTTCAATATGTATTTAACAGAACTCAGAATTTTTAAGGATCAGCAATTTCTACATTCCTCAATAATAAACAAAAAATAATCATTCTTTTCATGCTTGCACTATAGAAATATAATTCTACTATTACAATACTTTGCAGACAGCTGTGAAGCACACTCTAAACACTAAAGATGAAAACAGCAAAGTGAAACCTATGCAACCTTATCTGTATTTATGTATGGCATGATATCCAGGTCAGTGTTCTGATGATATACTGCTTATTGGCAAACACCTTCCACAATTCATCACACAGGTGGACAGAGCTGAATTAGTCCTTCACTTTCTTCTTCATCTTTACTATTCATCTGTCTTACTTTCTAGGCATCATCTAATCCCCTCCCTCACCTCCTCCTTGGTTGCCCTGCTGTGTTACCGACCTGCCCTGAGACCACAGAGAACACAGCCCCCCATTACTCCTGTCTGTTTAGGGAACATCCTCAGGGGTGTAAAACTGTATCATCAAGAGACTGAACAACTTGCCAGGTTTCACAGGAACTTTGAAGCAAAATCAGACAGCTGGATCTCAGTCTACTATTTTTATCAGAAGAATTCCTCTTCCAGTAACCCACTGCTATATTTATGGCATCTCTGGGCTCTGGCAGCAAGTGGAGCAGGGCTGTTATGCAGATCAACCTCATTCATAACACAGCACACAGTAAGTAATGCATAATGTTCTAACAAATTATTCAGGTCCCAGCAGGTGACACAAAGGTCTTGAGAAGAATGCATATTGTTAGAGAGGCTATACTGTAAACACACAGGTGAACACATCTGAATCTGGGGATGCAACTTCAGGACAGGCACTCACAGGATAATTTTAAGAATCCTGGCTAAAAGGAACTGTAAAACTCCTGAGCCAATTCCTACAAGAATATTTTGTTCTCTTAGTTGTAAATTAAAAAAGCGAGAAGTAGGAAATTTCCTTTCTCTTATTCTGCAAAGCCATAGCTTTTTGTTTGTTTCCTTGTTTTTAGAGGAAAATATGTTTAAACTGAGTGTCCTCCTTAAGTAATAAACATTTAAAGCCTTACTGGAGGTAAACAAAAACTTTCCAAACAAAAGTGCAGCTTCTGGAAGGTACAACCTGGATCTAAACCAATTCCTAATAAACTCAGATTACAGCATGTTGGAATAATGATATAACTTATTGCTCAAGGGCTTCTACAGTCAGTGGACTTAAACACTTCTCCAACTGTAGCTCTTTAAAGTGATCTGGAAAACTAATGAAAAAAATAGGCAGATTAGAATTTAAAAAATTGATTTTTTTTCCTCCCCACATTATATGAGCTGGAATAGGATGCTGCAAATACTTCAAAATTTATGATTTGGGTTATAGGAAATAATTTCACAGTTAACTTCTGTCTGCAATTGCAAAAGAAATGGTTCTCGTTATCTACATTTGCAGCAGCACAAATAATCAAAACCCTTGAATGCCAGACAGACTCCTGTGCATGCAGGATAAAGGAAAGTGAACCACAATATATGAAAATTCAAGTTTATATTTCAACAAAAGCTCAAGTGCATTTAAGAGTGAACACTTATCTAGAGAAGCTGTCACTCATGCTTTGGGTCTTGTCATTAAAAAGGAAAGAAACATTTAAAGTCATTTAAAGCAGCAGTTTCACAGGTGAAACTGGAATTTGAAAGTTATGATGAGAAAGCACTACATTCCACACAACTCCCAACAAATTATTTTTTAGTTTTCAAACCTGTAAATCAATCTGGCATTAGCTATGTATTCCTGTATTTATGAACTGCTTCGAATTTGGCTTTATTTTTGTTGTCATACTAATCAGGATGCAAATTACACCAACTCTGATATTCTAATTATTGAGCTTTAGGGAAGGAGGGGAAGCATATTGGAGTATGTATGGAAACCATATACTCTCCTCTATTTGTTTCCTGATCTTGTCAAATCTTCATTTAATTGTAAACAAGTTGATTATCAACTAACCTGAGATATCTTGCATCAAGATTTTAAGCAAATAAATAAGTATAAAAAACTGCAGATATTATAAATTAGGGCAGACAAATCTGTATCTAGACTCATGCCTGCAAAGAGCATTCTATCAATATAGTGAAATGCTAATCTCCTAATTAACAACCTAATTAGGTAATTATGGCTTTGCAGAGGGATGCCTAAATGAAATATGACAACATGGTCACCTCTTTATATGGCACCTGTGGGCCTTTTCAGCTGTCACTGCAGAGAGTGCAATATCAATTTGAACAGATGACAAAGTGTTGTCATTTTTCATTCTGATATTGTACTGAATGGTTTGGTTAGAGGCAGTTTAGCAAAGCAGCATCTTGCCTGGGTTTTGCCTAATCTAAATATGTGCAAACACTTTGCTTAATTTTTAATGTCTCTGATTATGGTTATTTTTTCAGAAAGGCAAGCGAGCACTCCCTGACACACACCCTGCACCTGCCAAGTCCAGCTCTGCTGACCCACTGGAATCCCATCACCCCATTTCACAGAATGTGTTCCTGAGAATTTACCACACAAGAAAAAAAAACACAAAACCCAAACCAAAAAAACAAACAAACAAAAAACAAATCCCAAGTATTTGAGATCATTTGTAAGGGTTAACTGCCACTTTTAGAAGAACAGAACAAAGCCACAGTATCTTTCAAATAACACATGGCAATTTATTTCATCTTTATTCCTGATGAGCACCTTCCCACAGAGGGGGAAGTGCAGTGGCTGCCCGTGAGCAGGTGAGGCTGACTGTACTGTGGGTGCATGGAAAGCTGGAAATTAATACCCCCCAAAAGGGCACTGCTCTGTCACATTGAACTAGGAATTTTTACTCATATGCCTAAAAGGCTTTAAGGACAATTCACTAAGCTTTAACATTCCTCAGATGAACCAAAAAAACCATCCACTTGCAAAGAGGAGGATAAAAGAGTCGCAATGCCCAAACTTTCATTTTGGCTCTTTTCATTGAGGTATTTGGGAGCTTAAGAAAACACAGAAATTTTACAAACACCTATACAAACCTCAATCTTTAAAAAAAAACCACAAAGCTTCAACATTTTACCTTTTTTGCCCGTATAATACTGAGAGACAAACTGCAGTGTTTGGTTTTCCCCAAACTGTCTACACCAGCACCAGCAGGGGATGTGGGAGCTGTGGTGTCCATCACCTGCCTGCGGATGCTGAGCCCATACTGGACCCAACAGGGTGAGAAGGGCCTGGAGGTCTGCAGCCTTGAGGAGCTTGCTCTGGAAGGACCTGGGACAGAGCTTGGGGACTGGCTACAGCCAGCCCGTGGGGGCTTCAGAGCAGCCTCTGCACAGTGCTGAACAGAGACCACCATGTGCTGGCTGGTTCTGGCCACTGACAGGCAGTTGGGATCATTCAGCATTTGTGTACTGAACACAAGAAACCCACAAACAAATGGTTTGTATTTGTTGTGGGGTTTTTTCAGTTTGTTGCCATTCTCCTGACTGCATTATAATATTTTTATTATGTAAAAATTATAGTCATAGCCTTGTTTTTTAATAATACAACAGAGTGCAAGCTACTTCTGACTTCACAAATGCTCATGAGGGTAATACCTACTTAAAATATTCCCAAGAGTTCAAGTCCCTTTGGGACTCAAATGTAACTGGACAGATTCACATTTCTTCAACCACAGACAAATCTGGCTCTTAATTCTGTCAACAAATTTTTGGTCTCTCTCCTTCAAGAGCACATAGAACACAGTCAATCAAAACTTTGTTTTGCTCTCAAGAATAACTGCTTTAGATGCAATACTTCCCAAGCAATGAGGAAACAAGGTAGGGATTACCCTTGTGCTGTCTTGTATAAGAAACTGAGCTTATAGACAATTAATAGCTAGGTATCAGTTTAATTAAATGTTTCCCAGCAAAGACACACACTATTGTTAGTACCAAAACACATCCTGGGGTCATTGTTAGAGGAACTGTCTAACAGAAAAGCCTTCACTTGGTCACTTCTGACAAAGAAAATTGCTGCCAGAAAAACCCAAGACATCAAACTCCCTGCCAAGCACATCTCAAACCTGAGGCAGCATCCCCACAAACCCCTGCAATACCAGCAGCACCCCGCCTGCTGCCAGCACTGCTGCCTTCCTGCTCCCACACCTGACACCCCACAGCTCACAGCATGTCCTCAGCAGCCATCAGGGAGAGAGCCTGAGCTCTCCCTTCCCCTTCCTCAGCAGATGCCACTGATCTGTCCCTGGAGAAGTGTCCAACAGCTGCCACACACAGGGATGCCACTTCCATCCTATTTATCTGCTCTCCCGCTTGCTCACACTCACCACCTAGGAAGGCTGGGAAAATCTGTGCACAAGTGTGTAACATGGACTGTTCTGACAAGCAGCTTCACCTCCTGAGGCCTCTGCTGACCAAAAGGGAAAAGAGCATAACTCAGTGGTCAGACACTGTTACTTGTTGCAGCTGGGTGAAACAGTTAAACCAATAAACGGATGATGAAAGGTGTAATAAGAAAGGCCTGGAACGTGACTGAGGAAGAAGTGTACTAAACTGGTTCTAATTCACCACTTCAGTTATTTTGGTACAAGTCTATATGTAGACAATGATCTAAATTTTTTTTTTTACCTAACCCAAAAAAGCATCTGTGAACAGATTTGCTCTGAATTTGAAAAGATAACCGAGTTTAATTCCCAACCTTGCACCTACCTGATAATTCTCTAGAATGTCAAATGATGTAGAATATACTCAGAAAACCCCAGCCTGGCTCTATTCTAACCTTGGAATCAGCTCGTTGTTGTTTTACCTCCCAGGAGCCCTTTCTTGCTCCCTCACCAATATTCCTGCAGTGACAACACCAGCTCTGATCACCACACACATCAAAAAACGAGCACATAACCCATTTTGGTGTGACCACTCTGAACGTGCTCACCTTGTGAGCACCCGGCAGCCACAGACATGACCTGCGGGCTGGGGAAGCCACCAAGAAACAACGTTACAGAGTCAGAGGGGGATGACACAGTCAGAGATGGAATGATACAGTCTGAGAGGGGGGGTTACACAGTCAGAGAGGGAGTGGGGTGGGTGACACAGTCAGAGATGGAATGACACAGTCAGAGAGGGGGGTGGGGGGTGACACAGTCAGAGAGGAGGGGTGACACAACAGCATAACGCCAAGGAGACCCCAGGGCCGGCTGCCGCCTCCAGCTCGGTCCAGTCGTGCGGTGCAGCCCCGGACCCCCCGCCCCGCCTCCCCGCTCTCAGGCTGCGGCCATCGGCCCCTCCCCGCCGCTGCTCTCACACCCCACCGGACCCGCTCCCTCCTCCCGCAGGGCGCTGGGCTGTGCCCCGCTCCGCAGAGGGAGCACGGCTCCTGGGAGAAGCAGAGGCCAAAGCTCCCGCTGCCCGGGGAAGCCTCGGTCCGTTCCTGCCCGGAGCCGGCCCCCAACACCGTGACACGGCGCCTCGCCCCGCCGACCTGCCGCAGGTCTTTCTTTGAGGACACAAAGGTTGGGGACAGCAGGGAGCGCCGCTGCCCAGCCAGCGAGCGGGACTCCTCGGGAAAGGCGCCGGCCCCGCTGCCGACCGGTCCCGGGCGAGCCCCCCGCCACACCCACCGCGGGCCGGGGCCAGGACCCCGCACGGCCCCGCACTTACGGGCTCCGCCGCCGCGCCGCTCCCTTGGCCGGGCCGGGCCGGGCCAGGCCAGGCCGGGCCGGGCGCCGCCTCCCCCGCCGCGGGCCGGGACAGCCGCTTCCGGGACCGGGGGACGCCGCGGGCTGGGACCGCTGGGCCGCGCCGCGACCCGGAACCACCGCCCCCCGGAAATGACGTAACTGGCGGCGCAGCCATGCGCGTGCGCGGAGGTTCGGTGGTAACGGAGCCGCCGGTACCGGAGAATGAGCGGGAGAACGCGGGGCACGGCGGAGATGGCACAGGCAGGCACCGCCTTCTCGGTCCCGATGCCGTCGGAACCGCTCAACTCTGCGGCGACACTCGGCCCGCAGGGGGCAAATGGAGCCGGTCCGGTCCGGAGAACGGGCAGCAGTGATGAAACAGATTGTTGGAGTGGTGCTGGAAACGAGTCTGGGTGACACCGAGAACACACTTACTCAGACCAAAAAATGGTGCAGTAATCAAATTGGAAGATAATTAGAATTGGAATGAACTTGGTGATTGCTTGCTGTTAACCAGCAGTCATCCAGTTAACCAGCAGTAAATCCACAGCAGCTCAGCGTCACCCCTGAGGGACGCTTCAGGGTTCCAAGTCAGACTGATGACACCCAAATTGCAGTTGTGAGGGAAGGAACGCTGATGGTATTGTCAGCCGTGACTGAGAGAAGAGGCAAGAGAGAGACGAGGAGGGAGGTGAGAGCTGTGTTTTAGCCATGTCGAGACGGAGGTGTCAGCCGTACATCCATGAATGTCAGAGACGAGGATGAGATTTTATTTAATACCTGACTCCTTTCAACTGGAACTGTCCATCACAGATAAGGTACACATAATAAACTATCCTTGTAATCGCTGCCGTGACTCTTTATCACCATGCTTCCCGTGGTTTTTCCTTCCCTGTGAGGCCTCTGTAGCAAATAGCTTTCTTACATGCTACTCAAAACGTTTAGAAAACGGATCAGAATTACTACAGCTTCCCTCATGTGTTTGCGTGGAGCGGGTGTTCTACGTAGAACAATCTGGGGGTGGAAATGCTCTACAAAGAACCCCTTTATAAGATGAAATCTTAACTATTCTTGATACATATTTTTTTCTCTCCACGTTGTTCACAGTCTATACATGTATGCAAAAACAGCTTCAGTAAAACCTGCTTTCAGACGCAGCACCCATAAAGCAGGGCCCGGTGAGCCAAAGGCCTCCTGAGTGCTCTCACCTGTGACAGGGCTTGGCCGCCGGGCAGAGGCCCAGGGCACGGCCACACCGAACGGGCCCGGTGCCTTTTCATTCCGCGCTTAGTCTCCACCGCACGGCTGAAGCTGCTCGCCCCAGGGTGCGGCTTGCCTCCTACCGGCACCCGGACTCACGGACACGGCGGGCAGGGCCAAGGGTGCTCCCAGTACCTCCCGGCCCAGCACAGCGGCACCGAAAGGGGAACCCGAGGCCTGAGCCTGTGGTTACCATGGCAACGGGGGGGCGGGACCGCAGCGGCTCTCGCCCCGGGCACGTGACTGTTCGAACAGCCCAATCAGAAGTTTCTCTGCCGGGCGGCGGGGCTTGCGCGCGGGCAGGCGGGCGCGGTACCGCCCCTCGCGCGCCGATTGATCCGCGCCGCCGCCATCGCCCGCCTCCGCGCCCGCCGATTGGACCCCGCGCCCGCCGCTCCGGGCCCAGCCCGCCCCACGCCCCCTGGGGAGCGCCGCCGCTGCTCGGCCCGGCGGGAGAGCGACCCCGCGGAGCCGGGCCCGTGAGGCGGGCGGCCCCGGGCGGGAGGGCGGTGGCGGCGGCCCCGCCCGGCGGGGAGGGCCGGGGCGGGGCGGGGCGCGGGGCGGGGCTGCGCGGCGTCCCGCGGGAGGGCCGGGGCGGGGCGCGGGGCGGGGCGCGGCGGCTCCGCGTCCCTCTCGCGCGCGGCCGCTCTCCTCCGCACAGGGTGACGCGTCGCGGTGAGTGAGTGGCGTTGGCAGGCTGTCAATCCCGCCGGAGCGGCCATCAAACACCCTAAAACACACACGGGCGCCGGGCGGCGGGGCCCATAAATTCCGGCGGGCCGATATTTTTGCACATTGCTTTGCAGAGAGTGTGTAATTAATTTTTTTACAGTTCTTTCCCCGTTATTTCCGCTCTTTTCTTTGCACAAGTTCAAACTTTTGATTGCCGCCGTGTCACCCCCCGCGCACAGACTGGGGATCATTTGTTATTTTTCGGGGGGAGGGCGATTAATTTTTTTTTTCCCTCTGTGATTGTGTTTTCCTGGCTTTTTTATGTTGCAATTTGGGGGTGGGGGTGATCGCCGGGTTTGTTGTGGTTTTTACTGTGGCCACCCTCCTAACTTCTTCAGGATTTGAAAGCGAGGTTTTTTTTTATTTTGTGGGGTTTTTTATTATTAAATATTGCCTTTTTTTTTAAAGAAGATTTTTGGACACGTGGGAAAAGACATAAAAAGCAACAATAAAAATAAAAAGGAAAGAAAAAAAAAAGCTTTGGAGGAAGATTGTACCAGGAAAACTGCACACTGCACAGAAACCTCATCAACTTATTTATCCCAGCCACAGATATGATGATGATGAAGGAAGATTGTAACTAAAGACGAGAGTGATTTACTGCGCTGGGAAGAAGAGAGTGGAGTAAACAGCTGAGATCCGGTCAAAACACAAATACTGATTTTTTGTTGTTGTTGTTATTTTGTTTGGCTTTTTTTCTTTTTTTTTTTAATTTTTTTTTTAAATTTTTTTCTGGTGTGTGTGTACACGAGCGGAGCATTGAGCCCGGCGTCCCGGCGGAGCCTGCCCCGGCGCGGAGCCTGCCCGGCGCTCCCCGCGCTCCGCCCGCCCCGCAGCGCGGCCCGGCCACGGCCGGCGGCATGGACGATCAGTCCCGGATGCTGCAGACTCTGGCCGGCGTCAACCTGGCCGGGCACTCGGTGCAGGGGGGCATGGCCCTGCCTCCTCCCCACGGACACGACGGGGCAGACGGCGACGGCAGGAAGCAGGACATCGGCGACATCCTCCATCAGATCATGACCATCACTGACCAAAGCCTGGATGAGGCACAAGCAAAGTTGGTTTTGTCTAATTAAATCTTGTCTTTTTTTTTTTTTTTTTCCTTTTTCTTTTTTTTTTTTTTTCGTGTGTGTGTTTGTGTGGTTTTTCTTTTCTCTCCTTCCTTCTCCTCTGCGGAGAGCTGGAGTCACAATTTGAGCAACTTCTTGGCGCCGTAGGAGAAATTTGCAAGCAGCCAAGACAGAGCCGAAGTTGCTATTTAATGATTTCTTTTAAAATATATATAAATAATAAATATTTTAAGTATGCGATGCTTATGCCATCACCCGGGTGTCCGGGAGCCAGTGTCTGATCCCTGCCCGTTCCTGCTGGACATTGTCCGGTGGACACCGGCCTCGGAGCTGCTGTCTGTCCGTCTGTCCGGCAGCTCCGCGCTCTCCCTCAGAGTGCAACTTTTCCTGTTTTCTTTCTTTTCTTGTCTCCTGTCCGCATTCCCCCCCACACACATACAAAAAAACCCAATTACTGAAACTGACAAGGTATCGCTACAGAGGGGTGTGTGTGTGCGTGTGGAACTAAAGCAAACAAATCTTGGCTGTTTTAAATCACAATAAATAAAAACAATGTGAACTCCGCACCACCACCACATCACACACACACACACACACCAGCCCCAATCTCCTTAATAAATCAGTTATAATATCGCAGGACGGATGGTACCGGGGACAAGGGGGTTGGGGGGGGGGTGGTTTGATTTATACCCCTGGGTCGGGCGGCATTTGCACAAAGGTAGAATTCGGTATAAGAGTCAGGGGCAATGAGGGAAAGAAACCCGGCAGCCGGACCGGAGCGCCCCTTTCCCGCTCCTCAGCCCGACAGCCCCGCGGCCCGTGTCGGTGCCCCGGCCCGTGTCTCCCGGCGATGGGCCGCGGAGCTGTCGGGCAGTGAAGGGAGGAGGGGGACGCCGAGAACCCGGGGTTCCTTCTGAGAGAAGCCGCCATGTTGCTGAAACCCCCCGCGTTTAACCGCTTGTCCCTCTTGCTCTTTTTCAGGAAACACGCACTGAACTGCCACAGGATGAAACCCGCCTTGTTCAGTGTCCTCTGCGAGATCAAGGAGAAAACAGGTAAGGGCCGCCCGCGCCGCCGCCGCCGCAGCCATCTTGAGCCCTCCCTTCCTTCCACCCGCTGCTGCCCGCCGGCGCCGGTCGCTCCGTTTCCCCTCACGCCGCCGGGACCGGGGTGGTGGGTATGACCGCCCGCGCTGCCCGGTGACGGCCCAGCCGAGCTGAGGGACCCAGCAGCCCCGTCCCGCTCCTGGGCAGCCGGGCTGGGGCTGGTTGGCTGTGAAATGGCGCGGTGTAGAATCCCCCCGTCGCTCTCCTCGCAGCTCCGGAGTGCCCCGCTTAGCACTCGCGCTGCCTTTTATTTCCCTTCAGGACATTTGGTAAAATACTTGTCACAACTTGTGTTACCTCACATCATTTCGGGTTTGTTTTGCTTTGTTGGTTTTTGCTTTTGTTTTTTTGTTGTGGGTTTTTTGTGGGGGTTTTTAGTGGTTTGTTTTGTTTTTGTTTGTTTTTTTTTTTGCCCGGGATGCGTAGCCGGCAGCGGGAATGATAAACTTTGTGCGCGCTGCCCGGCTCCGAGGGGAGCTGAGCTGCATCCCCCCGGAGCAGGGGACAGAGACTCCACGGGCACCCGAGGAATGAAAAGGGATGGATGCTTGCACCCCAGATTTGTCTGGAACGCAGCGAACTCGAGTTGCTTTTGAGCAAGGATGTTTTAAATTACCAAATATTTCTTCACAAAAGTACAAAAATTAATTTTTGTCTAAAATAATGTGACACTAATAAACTCCACGGGTTTTATTTTTTTAGAGGTATTTTAGGGGAAATTTTTTTCCAATTTTTTTCATATAACTGAATTGAAAGATTTTTTTTTCAACAGGAAAATATGCAAAGTATTCCGCTTTGCATTAAGAGAATAAGAATATTTATCATTATCTGGCTTTAAAAATAAATATATGCGGTGGCTGGCTTTTTAGCTGAATTTGATATTCCATTCCATTCCCCTTAATTGCACACAGAAAAAATAAAGACTATAGGCAAAAAGAACAAATGTGCAGTCATTGCAAATATCAGCTGAGAAGCCTAAAAGTGCAGCGTTTTCAGTGAATTATGGTGCTTTATATCCAAGGGTTTCTTTGCTACTGGGGATCCACTTCAGTTTCTGCTGACAGCTAAGCACCAGGGTATTGACTGTGTTGTGAATATTAAGATTGATTCTGGTTTATATTGCATTATATTACCCGGGATAAGGGGACTGAGCCCGCTTCTGCCCTCCCTGTCCCACCTACCTACGCTTTCCCTCCATCAGCTGTAGCCCTTCTCCATCCTCCTTTGCCTGGTGTTTGTTTTCTGCCTGTCCCTGAACTTTCTGCATGTCCTGCCCGGGTCCAGCCCAGCGACCTGCCCTCGGGGCCCAGACATTTTGCAGCAGGCAGATTTCAATTAAGGAGGCAGGCGCGGGTCCCGCCATCACTTTATTTGCGGAGGGCTTAGCCTCGCTGTTTTGAAAGGAAAATGTAGTCAGCCACATGTCAGAGGTGAGCTGCGAAGAAAAACCCGAGTGCGCTCAGCAGCGGGGCTCAGGGTCAGGGGGGATTTGGTAGGGCCAGTACGGGTTCGGAGGCGAGAGGGACCCTGGCAAGAGATGAAGTGCTCCGAAATGTTTCGGGGTGTTTCAGTGATAACCTGTGAGCTGGGGACCTGCCTTTGTGCTGCAAGTAGTCGAGCCAAGTTTGCGAGTTCTCTCTTTTGTGAAATCTCTGAGAAGCAACAAAGAGTGAAGGCATCCGCCGGCCCAAAGGCGAGATCCCGGCAGCACGGGAGGGACGGGATTAATGTACCGGGTGATTGATGGAAATGGATCCACACCCCCACCAAAAACTGTTCCTGCAGGGGGGCCTGCTCTCGGGGTCTCCCAGTTGAGATGAAACGTCTGTGTAAGCTTTAGTTAGTATGCTAACTATTAAAGCAAAGAAAATGTGAAAATAAATCCTAGCATATCTTCTGTGAGCTGTTTTAGTAGGGAACGGCTCAAACAATCCTGAACTGGAAGGGTGAATGGTCGAAGATGCAATTAAAGCAGAGGTGTGTCCCCCTCTGCCTGGTGCTCTGCATTGTCTTGTGGTCCGAGTGCTTAAATATACCTGGATCTGGGTCATGCGGCGGTAGTTAATTCTTTTTAATCAGAACCAAAGTTTGCCTTGGTGTTGGCAGTGGGAATTGCCGTGATGGCTTTATCGCTACCTTTTCTGTGAGGAAGACAAGAGGTGTGGAAGGAGAGTGTAGCCTTTACATAAAGTGTAATTGCAGTCACGTCTGTTCTGAAATAAGTGATGCAATATTTAAGTAATTTTTGTATTGAATTATGTATTTTTTTATATTTTAGTAGTTTTCCATGCAGGCAGCGAGGACTTTGTGAGGCTGGTTGTGAGGGAACCCATAGAGGAATCCTCAGTTTAAGTAGAGCAGCTCTGTCCCTTTTCCCCAAGGGTTAATGAATGCATCACATTTTTAAAAGCCTCTCTCTGTCTCACTTAGGGTTAGGAGCTGAAGATTTTAGTATTTTTTTTCCTATGAGGTATTTACAATGTGCAAAGGTATTCACTGAGCCTACTGAATCCAGCCTGACATTTCTTTTTTAATATAGTAACATTTTAAAAAGTGCTGCATACTACATTTACCATCTTTACAGATATTAACAGATATGTGCATTCTTAGAGGCAACCACAAGGTAGCACGGTTTTCATAAAGAAACTGCCACTTATTTCTTTAATTAATCCAAAGAAAAATGATACCCAAAGTTCTAATGAAGGGCCTCTAATCAAACATGAAGATAAGCAAGTGAGAGCCCATTGACTCTGTTTTGTTGTCTTTTACCCCTTCTCTGAGGTGTTGCTTGGAAGTGGTGAAGTTGCTTTCTCCTTGCCTGCTCACATCTGTTGCATACCTGTGTAACAGTCTGGCTCCTCACACGCCTGCCAGTAGGAATCAAAACCCAGTTTGTGACTTCAGGGCTTTTCAAAAATAGCTTTTATTTTACTGACTAAAAATCCTTCAGATTTCTAATTGGATTAAGCCTACATTAGGATGTTGCTGTACCTGAGGTGCTGATTATTTTCATGGAGATAGAAATGAAAATATATTAATTCTTAGAGTCCTAAAACGGTTAGGGAGTTGCAATTATTTCCCAATGGAATGACATATTATTAGGACCTGGCTTGTGTTGATAGATGATTCTAGTTGTTTTGTCTTTAAAAATAATTCATATGGATAGGAATACACATTTATAAAAATGTCTGAATGCTTGTGCATAGATGCGTAGATGTATACATTTATTTATTTATTTCTATAAGACCAACAGAAACAATGATAGCTGCCAACCAAACTGTAATTTACTGTCACCACAAACCCTAAATAGCATTCATTTACTAGTAAAGCCTAATGGCATACATGATGGTTTGCCAGATTTGTGGCCTTTGTGAGGCTTATAAGCAGGACTGACTTGGGAAGATCATAAAACTTAATGAACTTCTCGACTGCAGGAGGTGTCCGCAGGGGAAGAGAAAGGCCTGCTTGGCTGGTTGGGCTGGTTGAACTATTTTTTATGTCTAAAGAGAAAGAAAATGTTCATTAAGAACATTCTCCCCTTGTGCAGAATTTTGTTTTGAAGAAGGAAAAATAATAAAAAAAAAGACAGTATGAAACTCAGACAAATGGTGACATTAGCTGCAAGGTTAATTTCTTGCTGTTCCCCATGTAAGCTAAAAACTTTATTTTTATTGCTACAACTGTAAATAGCCCTATGATGCCGTTCCAATGATTAAAGGGCTGTACTCTGCCCTGACTTGCTGCAAAGCTCCTTATTGATGAAAATGGCCCTGCTCTCTGAGGAACGCCCCTTGTCAATATGCTGCAAAATCTGTAAACTGCCTGTTAGGTAACTGGTTGGAGCAGGACTTGCTTTTTGCCTTCTCTGCTGCCAGAATTTGAGAACATTAACCCCTTTCTTGGCTGTGATTATTTTAAAATCCAATCACAGGACTCTTCTCTTGTGTTACAGAAATTTCAACTTTTCAGTGTTTGTAAACTATCATTTAGTGGCAGCAACTTGCAATAATAGATAATAAAATGCAGTCCCGGCAATCCTGTCTGAACATCAGAGGGTTCAAATGGAACAATGAAATTGCACTGATAGCATATATATATATATTTATGTGTGTGTGTGTATGTATGTACATATGTATGTTAGCTGTTTTGTAAATATCAGCTGTGATGTTAGTGTTATTTGGTTTAGCTATTTAGAATATTTATGTGCAGTCCTGGTGGTTTTTTTCAAGCCGCTAAATACATATTTTTGATTTACCCTGTCTACACAAGGAAGCAAGCATTCTGTATTTATGTGCATGCATCTTTCCTTCAGTTGAAATTGTTTAGCTTTTGATTCCTTACTTGTGCTTCAGTATCCAAGATTTTTCACTGAACCATTGGTTATACTTTTGAATGTTTTTTTTTTTTTTAATTGCCAGCAAATGTGTTACAAACGATGGCGTGCAGTAGAATTTTAGGTCATTTGCACTGTCCTTATGGCAATGACGTTGCTTTTCTTCATAAAAGTCCAACTTGGAAAAAAAAAAAAGGAATAAAGTATCTTAATTATCATTTAGTCATCTGTTTAAAACACATTCATTATCAGAATTCTGTCTCTTTGGTGGATTTCTGACAGTACTTCCCTGGTTAAGAAAACAGGCGGCCTTGGTGATTATTTTCAGAGAAATTATGGTACTTTGTCTTACAGAACCTGTAACTACACCGTACCTTCAGACCTTACCATTGATAGTGCTCATTGCTATCTTGAAATAACAATCTTCATGTTGATTACCAGGATCTGGGTTTCCAGATCTTCACCTCCCTCCCCCCTCTCCCTGCCCCCCCGAGCCCTCTCTGTAGAGGATAAATTTGGACCTCCATGTCAATACTAATTTAAGTAGGATCAGGGATTTATTTTATTTTCTAGCTATTTTTCATGTCCTGCATTTTATTTTTGAATTTGACACATTTGCTTGCTCATCTGAAAATGCTAAATTATATGAACTAATGTGCTGTGTTTTAGGATGCTTGTTGTAAGTTAAGGAATTTTTGCATTCAGAGATAAATCATTATAGCATGGAGTGAATGCAAAAGAAGAGACTTTTTTTTTTTTTTTTATCAGTATTTAATACATTTATCAGGCTCTGTTGCTGCAGCTTTCAATGAAAAAGTTGTATGATATGGATATTATGCTGTCTCTTTTTCAATTTAAATATTGGTTTGTGTGAAACATTAATATTATGATGTTTGCAGTCTATCATAGACAACTATAAGCAGAATTAAGACATTTTGAATTGTTAGAAATCTAACCCTATATTTAAATACATACGAAGGATGTATTAATAATTATATGGCAGAGTGTGGGAGAGTCCGGTCTGTGTCTGTCCCCAGTTTTTAGGCTGCTTTTCAATTCTGTGCACATCACACATATGATGGTTTGATGAATATTTTTATAAATATCAGGAATGAATACTGACTGTCTGCTCCTGAGTCCGAGTCAGCGGAGCCTCGTGTGGAGTTTTCCCGTCCTGGTATCGCTGGTGGAATTAGATGTAGCTGTTTGTATTCCATGCATTGACACCCTGAGAAGAATGCTTTGTTTGTTTTCTCAGCAGTCATGTTTAATGCTATTCGCTTATCAAGGTGATCAGCATGGTTCAGATAACACATGCCTGACACAGCCTGCCTTTTTTCACCATCATGTTGACCTTTTGTCACATTTGCTTTTCTCTGGTAGGCAATTCATGTCTTTAAGTATGAATGGAGTAAATAATTCACATCAATATTTAATATAAATTATTAAAGTTTCTGTCAGCTCTCATAGTTCATGCTTTTATAAAGTTGGAGTAGTTCATCAGACAAACGGATGAATTGTGCTTCTCAGCTGGACATTAGAGCTCCTCCATAATGCTCTCTTTACAGTGGAAGTAAACGGAATTAAATATGAAAGGAAATGAACCCTGGTACTTCAGCTCTATATATTTGTAAATAATGCACATTCTTGAAGAAAGCTCAAAGTGCTAAGATAGATGTGCATTGTAATTTATTTTGTTATTCCTATGTGGTTTTTCCCTATTTCATGTTGCAAACAGAAATACAGAAAAGCCCACTGACCCTGGCATTTTATTCTGCTCTTTGTTATTAGCCCTCTGTTAGTGCTGCATCCTCTGTCTGGGGTTCAGGGTGGCTGTACTAGTCTTGGGGCTTGTTTGGATTTTTTTGTCTCCCCTTAATTTCTTTTCCTTTTTTTAAAGATTGATGGGGGCACTAAGACGATGAAGTTTCATGGGTTTTTAGCCCTTGTTTGTAAATTATAGTTTATATTTTGCAACGTGACCTTGTGATTGAAAGTGCAATATGAAAATATTTTTTAAAAAGCAGAAATGATCTGATGTCTGATTGTAGCAGCTGTCATGTGGTTATTCCTTCAGGAACTGCAGGTAGTATTTTTTGCAAAAAGCATATAGTAAAAATCATATGAACTTCCTTTAATTTATACTGCTCTAAGTATTTTACTTTCAGTTCTTTTGTTAAAGATCAGTTCAATGCATGTTACACAGTCACAAGAACTTGTAACAATATACGAATTGCTGGATATCATGTGTCCTACAGATCAATCACTTGGAAAGGGGGTGGGTTTCTATCATATGTTTACAGGTCAAAACCCTTTGCTATACTTAAGTCATGCATCAACATCTAAAGCTAATCTGTCATTCCTCGTTGTCCAGCAGGTGGCTTTTTCATATATGATTTAATTTTTAATTATTTATTGTAAGTGGAAAATGGAATTTAATAATATTAGCCTGCTTGTGTTTTTTAGAAGAACAATGGTTTTTCAGTATATCCTGTGGTATATGATAGGGTCAATGAAAGCATCTAGAGATCTTCCAGTATACAATCTAAATTAAGATTCTAAACAGGCATTACAGATGCTGGTAACTTTGGCAATTATCATTTTGTTTGGTGAACAGTAGTAAAACAGTGTGCGGTAAAAGTGTTTAGAGAGAGAGGATAAATAAATTGAACAGTTTTGCAATGCAAAGTGGTTTGTGGTGTTTTTGAGGATTTCTTGGCTCTTGCTTAACTGCTATTGTGAAGCCTGGAGCAGATTTTCCCATTGCTAATGCCCTAGAAGTATTAATTCACTTTGATATGCTAATTAGAGGGCATTATGCAAGAAATGAGATTAAGTGGCAGCATGAAGCCATTTGCCTGTCAGTAAATTGAGAGCTTTAGCATCAGGAGGAGCTTTGTTTTTTCTGAGTTTCTCTTGGTTTTGCATATAAATAAAATTGATTGAAAGGTCTAGAGAAGCTTCTAGAACATTGGTGGTTCTTTTTCTCCTTCTATGATTATTTAAACTTCATGTTAAAGCCTTTCTCTGAATATTAATTGATCTAATGGGAGATACTGAACATGAAGAATTTCATTGTATTCTCAGTTACTGTATCTTAACAAAAGGAAAGTATTAGAATTCTTTGTGTCATCTGATTTCTGTGGTATTATTTTAGATATATCTTACAGCTTTGTATTGTAACTTCTCTGGCTGCTTACTGCTCCTGTGCTGAGAACTGTATCTGCATGGAGGTATTTTTGCCAGTTGAGCTGGTTTTGGGGTTGGGATAATGAGGGCCCAACCAGCTGAAATCAAATGGTCATTGCAGATTCCTGGCCAGAGGGGCCTTGGACATTTATCACCCCTACTCATCACAGCATTTCCCATCATTTCTTATGTAAATCACATGTGCATTTTCCTTCATTTAGGAAGGAAGGGTTGTAATATTGACCATAGATTTTATTCAACTGCCAGAAACTGTGTTAAAGTAACATTAAGGGATTGACTTACAGCCATAAGAGCGAGGAAATTTGGTGTTAATAGTTAAACTCTGCCCTTAACTCAACTCATTGAACCTATTTATTAGAGCATATATGATACGTAAGATCACTGTGCTGAGACCTCGGCAGTATTAGGATGCTCCAGGATGACTCAAAGACAAGAGTTTCTCGTTTAGTTCAGATTTTTCTGGTGCATTTTTTTGTGGGTTTGTGTGTGGTTTTTATTCAGCCTTGGAGTTGCTTTACTACAGTTTTGTGGTTCGTTTTCTTTTTAATATACTGTTTAAAAAATGTCAGAGAGGTAGTTCTGGAAATTGAACAAAAATTTATCAGAAAATGAAACCCAAACAAAACCGACCCAAGCCTCTCTAGTCCTCTTTGCTTCAGTGACTGCAGAATGTTTGCTGTTTGTGTGCCCATCTCCTCCGCAGATCGTTGTCGCAAAGTCAATCAGGGGAGCAGTGCTAGAGTGACAGTGCTTGTTACGAGCCCCAATAGTTATTTAAAAGAAAGGAAAAAGGATAAAAAAATGCCCCAGAGCTCGGTGCGGGGGCTGTTCATGCTCCGTGCACATGCTCTCCCTGATCCTGGCAGCTGAAGTCTATTGCTGTTGGGGAATTTTTAACATGAACCACGTAAGACACAAACCACGGCGGTTTTGCTGGAGCCACAGGGGTTTTCACATCAGCACAGGACAAGTGGCACATGTGTGCAGGTCCCTGCCCGCCATCCCCTGCCCTCAGCACCCGCGGGAGCCGCCAGCCCTCTCCATCCACCCTTTCTGCTCTTCACCAGCAAAGGGGCCATAGCACGGTTTTCATTTAAAGCATGATGTCCCTGGTTGTCCTTAGTTCCCATGAGGTCCTGAACTGGTTGGGCCAAAGAATCCTATCAGGAATTTACAACCCAAAGACTTTAGTTACCATAGTGAACCATTTTGATAATGGGAAGGATGGAACAGCACCTGAAACTGCAAAATCACAGAAAGCAAAAGAAAGTCTCACTGGTCTCCAGCTGCTGCTTTTGAGTTTCAAATTCTTGGACAGAAGATCTGAATAATGAAAATATTCTGTGGCCAACCTCAGCTTTCTCAGTATTGAGAGACCCTGATGGCATTGTTTCGGGATGTGAGGGTGCTGGAGGTGAGAGCCTGGCACTTTTGTGTTTGACTCCTCATTGACTTGAAAAGAAAAAAACCTTCCTCCCACCCAGGTGAGGAGAGGTGTGGTGACCTTGTGGGAGCAAACCTGAGGCTCGGCCATCACCTCGCTGCAGTGAACGCTAGAGCTGGCTTTCTCCTCTCTTAAATAGGAATATTATCAATCAGATGTTTTTGGTGAAGATTATGTTAAGTTGGTGCTATGTGTTGAAAAGGAATAATTTTATCAAGTGTTTGGTATAATTAAAATTTTTCACACCAGAATTAATCTATTAGCACTATTTACAATATCACGGTGAGCCTAAGTGGAGTCTTACCTCCTGGAGATGAAGAGATTGTGCTTTCCGTAGACTTCTACTTTTCTTGGCTTTAATTAGGAATGTTTGGGTTTTTTAATTCATGGTTAGACCTTTAGCAAAAGGCTATTGGGGTTTTCTGACTTGGTAGTTTGTTTGCTTAGGACAGAAGGAGTATGTTGGCTCGCCGTAGATGGGGATCGCTGCTTGTCTTTTGTGATAGCTGTTCACAGGCAGGATGGCACACTTGAAAGGGTAGTTAAATCTTGCTTTCATATATTTGTTGATTAAAGAAGGAAGTGTGCTTTTAGTGAGGTTTGTAATTACAGAACGCCCAAATGTTTGCTTATTTTCTTTCATGTGAGATCCTGGTTGCATGATAAACTGTCGCTAGTAAGAACAAGTTACAGTAGATTGTGCAATGATTCTTATTTGACTTCAAGGATGTATTTATTACCATTTTTTAACAAATTATACTAACATGAAAAGTTGTGGAAATGATTGTGCACTAGATAAGGTGATACATTACAGGAGTGGTTGGGTTTATGGAGCTTTATGCTCAGGTTTTTGCAGAAATTATAGCACAGTCCTGTCACTATAAAACCCGGTGATACAGTTGGCAATAACATGCAGTGGAGGTATTTTTAGGATTTCACTTGTTATTCAAATAGAGTGGGAACTATCAGTTTTTCTAACTCATATTTCTTTCCTTTGTTGCCCTGTATGGAGATGGA